>NC_091181.1:43099414-43124414 GCF_040958095.1 Procambarus clarkii | reverse complement strand
CGTTCTTCGGCACAAAGCCTCAACACCGAGTATCTTGGAGACACCCCAGATCCAAGCACTGGCACCAGCTTGACCTGATTCTTACCAGGCGTGCAAGTTTACCCAGCGTCAAGATTACGCGTAGCTACCAGAGTGCTGTCTGTGACACCGACCACTCCCTGGTATGTAGCAGGGTCAAGATGCAACCAAAGAAGATTCATCACTCGAAAAAGTCGGCAGACCTCGCATCGACACCACCAAGACCCGCAACCAAGACAAGGTGGAAGATTTTGCACGCGTGCTCGAGGAAGCTCTCCCTGGCCCAGCCGGGGTCACTGCCTGTAGAAGATGAAAGCACTTCAGAGACGCTGTGTTCAACGCTGCCATTTCCACCTTTGGCAAGATGACCAGCAGGTCAGCAAACTGGTTCAAGGCTCACTCGGAAGAGATGACACCTGTCATCGAAGAGAAGAGAAACGCCTTGGCAGACTACAAAGCCTGCCCAAGTCAGCGCAACTTACAGATCCTTCGGGCCGTCCGCTGCAAAGTGCAGCAGAGCGCCAGGCGATGTGCCAACAACTATTGGCTCCAGCTCTGCTCCCAGATACAGACTGCAGCGGATACAGGCAATGTAAGGGGAATGTATGACGGCATCAAGCAGGCCCTCGGCCCAATCCAGAGGAAGACCGCTCCTCTGAAATCTGCCACTGGCGAGGTGATTCAGGACCAGACACTGCAGCTGAAGCGCTGGGTCGAGCACTACTCTGAGCTATACGCCAGGGACAATGTGGTCACCGAAGATGCCCTGAGCGCCATTGAGTGTCTGCCTGTGTTAATGGAGCTCGACAGCGAACCGACCCTCGATGAACTCAGCGAAGCCCTAGACTCCTTTGCTTCTGGTAAAGCTCCTGGCAAAGATGGCATTCCTGCTGAGACCTTGAAGTGCTGCAGAGGAAGCCTGCTCATGGAGCTGCATGAAATTCTCTGCCTCTGCTGGGAAGAAGGAGAGGTGCCACAGGACATGAGGGATGCCAACATCGTCACGCTGTATAAGAATAAAGGTGACAGGGGCGACTGCAACAACTACCGTGGAATCTCCCTCCTCAGTATTGTCGGAAAGCTGTTTGCTCGAGTCGCATTGAAGAGGCTCCAAGTACTTGCAGAGTCTATCCAGAATCACAATTCGGATTCAGAGCTGGCAGGTCCACCATCGACATGGTCTTTTCCCTCAGACAACTGCAGGAGAAATGCAGAGAACAGAAGCAGCCACTCTTCGTAGCCTTCATAGATCTGACGAAGGCCTTCGACCTCGTCAGCAAGGATGGCCTGTTCAAGATCCTCCCCAAGATCGGATGCCCACCCAGGCTCCTCAGCATCATCAGATCTTTCCATGAGAACATGAGGGGCACCGTGGTCTTTGATGGCCTAACATCAGACGCCTTTGACATCCGAAGTGGAGTAAAGCAGGGCTGCGTACTGGCTCCAACCCTATTCGGGATTTTCTTCGCAGTTATGCTGCGGCACGCCTTCGGATCTGTCACGGAAGGCATTTACCTCCGGACCAGGTCGGATGGAAAGCTCTTTAACCTCGCCAGGCTGAGAGCTAAAACGAAGGTTCAGCTGAGGTGTCTGCGCGACTTCCTTTTTGCCGACTACGCAGCAGTCACTGCCCACTCAGCTGAAGATCTTCAACGGCTCATAACCCGCTTCAGCGAGGCCTCTCAGGCTTTCGGACTCACCATCAGTCTGAAGAAAACACGAGTCATGGGACAAGGAGTGGACTCCCCACCTGACATCGGCATCTCTGATTCCAAACTGGAAGTCGTTCACGACTTCGTGTACCTGGGCTCCACAATCTCTGACTCCCTCTCTCTTGATACGGAGCTAAACAAACGCATCGGTAAGGCATCTACTACCATGTCCAGACTGACAAAGAGAGTGTGGGCCAACAATAGGCTAACTGAGTATACTAAGATTCAGGTTTACAGAGCCTGTGTCCTGAGCACTCTCCTTTATGGCAGTAAGTCTTGGACACTCCGCGCCCGTCAGGAAAGACAGCTGAATGCCTACCACATGCGCTGCCTTCGACACATCTTTGACATCACCTGGCAGGACAAGGTGATAAACAAGAACGTCTTGGGGAGAGCAAGAATCACCAGCATGTACACAATGCTGAAACAGAGACGAATGCGCTGGCTCGGGAACGTTGTGCGAATGGGCGACGGCAGGATCCCCAAGGATCTCCTGTACGGAGAGCTGATGCAGGGAAAGCGTCCAACAGGCAAGCCCCAGCTACGGTACAAAGACGTATGCAAGAGGGACCTGAAAGCCATGGACGTCGATCTTGCTATATGGGAGACACTGGCTGCAGACCGTTCAGCCTGGAGGCGGTCTGTTCAAAGAGGTCTCTCCAAGTTCGAGGAGTCACTTGCCAAGGAATCGGAGGCAAAGAGACAGAAGGAAAGCCGGTAGCCAGGAAGACAGACCAGAATCGGACTTCGTTTGCGCTCAGTGTGGGATGGACTGCCACTCTCGGATTGGCCTCATCAGTCACACCAGACGCTGCACCAGGATTGACAACTAAGGAACTCCATAGTCTCCCGAGACTGAAGGATGCCTACTATATATATATATATATATATATATATATATATATATATATATATATATATATATATGACTGAAAACTCACACCCCAGAAGTGACTCGAACCCATACTTCCAGGAGCAACGCAACTGGTAACTACAGGGCGCCTTAATCCGCTTGACCATCACGGCTGGACAAAAGGAAGTGATAGCCGAAGCTATTTGAACCACTTCCCCGCCGGCAACTCGGATGGTAATCTTGGGCATAGCATTTCACCAAATCACCTCATTCTTTGGGGCACACGTGAGGAACACAAATGCGAACAAGCCTGAATGGTCCCCAGGACTATATGCGACTGAAAACTCACACCCCAGAAGTGACTCAAACCCATACTCCCAGGAGCAACGCAACTGGTAACTACAGGGCGCCTTAATCCGCTTGACCATCACGGCCGGACATTCTTTGGGGCTCACGTGTGCCCCAAAGAATGAGGTGATTTGGTGAAATGCTATGCCCAAGATTACATTCCGAGTTGCCGGCGGGGAAGTGGTTCAAATAGCTTCGGCTATCACTTCCTTTTGTCCGGCCGTGATGGTCAAGCGGATTAAGGCGCCCTGTAGTTACCAGTTGCGTTGTTCCTGGGAGTATGGGTTCGGTTCACTTCTGGGGTGTGAGTTTTCAGTCGCATATAGTCCTGGGGACCATTCAGGCTTGTTCGCATTTGTGTTCCTCACGTGTGCCCCAAAGAATGAGGTGATTTGGTGAAATGCTATACCCAAGATTACCATCCGAGTTGCCGGCGGGGAAGTGGTTCAAATAGCTTCGGCTATCACTTCCTTTTGTCCGGCCGTGATGGTCAAGCGGATTAAGGCGCCCTGTAGTTACCAGTTGCGTTGCTCCTGGGAGTATGGGTTCGAGTCACTTCTGGGGTGTGAGTTTTCAGTCGCATATAGTCCTGGGGACCATTCAGGCTTGTTCGCATATATTATATATATATATATATATATATATATATATATATATATATATATATATATATATATATATATATATATATATATATATATATATATATATATAATCTCAGAAAAGCTTTTCTTCGTGAAGGGTTCGAACCTCGGACAGACAGGCGCCCCAATCACTATCATATCTAGTACCAAACCCACTAGACCACAACTGACTGTTAAAACAATTGGAACTTTGTTAGACCTTTAACCCAACTGCCAACAGCACTCGTGGACAACGGGCACATATTTTCATCAATACAATTTACTATGTGAGTAAAACGTGTGCATCATTTATACAACAAGCTTGAATGGTCCCCAAGTCATAAGCATCATAAAAATATTATGCAATATTTACATAATATTGCAAATTTTTTTGCAAATAGTATCCAAAAGTGCAGATATGGGATCAAAGACACTTTTTTTTGAGATATAAACAAGAGTTGTTACATTCTTGTACAGCCACTAGTACGCGTAGCGTTTCGGTCAGGTCCCTGGAATACGATCCCCGCCGCGAAGAATCGTCGTTACAACCAAGTACACATTTTACTGTTGAGTTAAACAGAGGCTACAGTTAAGGATTTGCGCCCAGTAAATCCTCCCCGGCCAGGATACGAACCCATGACAAAGCGCTCGCGGAACGCCCGGCGAGTGTCTTACCACTACACCACGGAGACTGCTAAATGCACATAATGCACATTCATGCATCCCCGAAAATGCCGAAACATATTTGGGAGGGGTAAATGATGTTTTGTAACAAAATGCAGATATTATCACCCTAAACTATGCAAACTCTCAGTTAATGAGAGAAAATGTTATCATCTTCAGTGCCCGGATTTCCACGTAAGAGGTACACAGCGCTATAGAAGAGAGGAGATACAATATAATAACCCTCGAAGTTTTTAGTAGCAGCCAGAAACAGAGAGAGGATTGGCGGATAGAAACGTTGCAGGAGTATGGATGGGGAGTGGGAAATGCTACTACAATTCGTCATCAAGCACACACACACTACACCCCCCCCCCCCAACTCCACAGAAACTACCCCACTCCCTAGTACTACTACCAAAACTGAACGAAACATTGTCAAAACACAATGGTTTGTTCAGCTCACCCTGGATCCGGGTCGATTTGGGGGGGGGGGGAGAACTACCAAAACTCACCAGGAGTGACACAAAAAAAATAAAAATCATTCATATGTGCAAACATACAAGGCATAAAGTCAAAATCAAGAAATAAATTTCATAAATGACCTTCTAGTAGAGTCGAATTCAATATTTGGGGCATTCACGGAATCTCATACGAAAGACTACATGAATAGTGAAATCTGGATTCCAAATTATAATTTGTGTAAGATGTGATAGATAAATTAGGTCAAACAAAGGAGTAGGACTGTACATTAAAGAGGATCTGGTATGCACAGAGCTACTAAACTCAACCCATGAGGTGGTAGAGGTACTTGGAATCAAGGTAGAAAAAATAAACCTAATTACTATTCTAATATATAAATCGCCAGATGCAACGGATGACATTCACAGAGCAGATGCACAAAACAGAGAATATTATCTTCCTTTCGATACTTTAATCTAACCAGTTTAAGATGGAGAATGACAAACTATAACATTATAGCAGGAAACCAACCTTGAAATAATCTACCCAAGATCAGAGTATTTTTGAGATTCTGTGATCAACCACTAAAATTTTCAAATTCTCGCTCAACCAAAAGATTACAGAACCAATTAGGAACGAAAACACACTAGACCTGATATTAACAAACAATGATGAACTAATCAGTGAATTTACTATCTCAGATACTCTATACTCAGTCCTTAAGCTCATTGAAGTGCAAACTAACATTAATAACGGTAGTAGGTCCAAAAAAAAAAACGAAGAGGAGAAAAGGGCTATTCAATCAATTCAATTTCAACAATAAGAGGACCGACTGGGAAAAAATAAATATATACCTTACAAACATTCAATGAGAGAGAATTTTCAGCGACAAAACTCCCACACAGGGAACAGCTCAACTGACAGCTGAAGCTTACAAGATCTGCTTGAAGCACGCGCCTGTGAGGAGGGTCAGAATAGGGACCAATCTAGAAAGAAAACATATACGACTGTACAGGAGAAGAAAACATATCCCGGAAATTCTTAATTTAATAGACACGACTTTCACAAGAAAGGAAAATAAATCTAAACAGGGAGGTTAAAGAAATAGGGCAAACGTTGAAGCGATCATTCGAGTTTGAGGAAATGGAATTGTAACAGAAAGCTATATAAAAGATAAATAAAACTCCTAAATATTTTTTCCATATGAGCACAATAAAAATAATAAACCTCCACCAGTATTGGACCTTTTATTACAACTGAAAGTACGTACACAGAGGACAACATAGATATTAGTGAAATTCTAAGAGGCCAGTATGAGGCTATGTTTAGCACACCAATAAAAAACATGAAAGTTGATGATCCAGACAGCTTCTTTATGAATGACATTCAAGCCGCAGATAATATAGATGATATTAACACGAACTCTAAAGACTTTAAAGATAAATTGACAACATGCCCATGCACTCAGCTCCTGGTCCTGACTCGAGTAATTCAATAGTCATAAAGAAATGTAAAGAATCAGTAGCCCGAGCACTCTGTGTAATATGGAGAAAGAGCCTGGATAAAGGGAGGATGCCAATCAGCCCTTATATCAGCAGATATAGCGCCTCTGCACAAAGGAGGTAGTAAAGCACTGGCAAAAAAATCTAGACCAGTTGCATTAACATCACACATAAAAGTGTGTTTTTGAAAGAGTTATTAGGAATCAAATTTCAAGTTTTATGGAAAAATAATGAACTACACAATCCAGGACAACATGCATTTAGAGCGGGAAGATTCTGTTTGTCGCAGTTACTCAACCACTATGACAAAATCACAGAAGCCTTAGATGAAAAGCAAAATGCAGATGTTGTATACAGACTTTGCAAAGGCATTCGACAAATGTGACCATGGATTGATAGCCCATAAAATGAAATCGGTAGGAATAACGGGTAAAGTTCCGCGTTGGATTTTCAACTTTCTGTCAAACATACTGCAAAGAGTGACGGCCAATCAAATTAGATCAAGCCCAAGTACAGAAATGCTCTGCACCCCAGGGCACATTACTTGTACCACTGCTATTTCTCATTCGTATCTCGGATATAAACAAAAATTCTAGTCACAGCTTCGTGTCACCCTTTGCTGGTGATACAAAAATTAGGATGAAAATTGCCTCTGTAGAACACACTGAAAAACTGCAGGCATATATTAATAAAGTCTTTGATTGGGCAACTAAAAATAACATGATATTTAACGGTGACAATTTCCAGGTACTTAGGAATGGTGGAAACGAGGAATTTGAACGAAATACAGGGTACAAGATACAATCAGACCTACTCATAGAAGGAAAGCAATATGTAAAATATCTGGGAATTATGATGTTTGACGACCTGACATTTAGTGAACATAACCGAGCAAATATAGCGGCGGCCAGGAAAATGATAGGATGGATTATGAGAACGTTTAAATCCAGAGATCCTCACAACAATGCTAATATTATTTAAATCACTGGTGCTGGTCCATCTTGAGTATTGCTCGGTACTCACTTCCCCTTTCAGAGCAGAAGAGATCTCTGAATTAGAGGAAATACAGACAACATATACGGCACTCATAGACGCGATAAAACATCTAAATTATTGGGACCGTCTTAAAGCTCTCCAAATGTACTCTTTGGAAAGGAGAGAAGAAAGGTATCAAATATTATATACTGTGTATGGAAGATACTTGAAGGCCAGGTCCCAAGTTTGCACAGTAGAATAACAACATACTGGAGCGAAAGATATGGAAGGAAATACAGAATAGAACCAGTGAAGAGAAGAGATGCCAGAATCAGAGAACACTGAACATCATGGGTCCACAGCTGTTCAACACCCTCCCAGCATGTATTAAAAATATTGCTGGAACAAAGGTGGATGCATTCAAGATACTCTTTTATAAGTTCTTGCAATAAGTATCGGACCAAACAGGCTGTAGTGAATATGTGGGCCTGCAGGCTGCGGAGGAGCCTGGCCTCAGGCCGAGCTCGGGGAGTAGTAGAACTCCCAGAACCCTCTCCAGGTATGCTCCAGGTTATGACCTGACAAGGACTGGATAGACAGAGATCACCCCTACCCCCCCCCCCCAACCTGGTGGACAAAGTACTGAAACCACTTCACCAACGATCGCAAATGTGTCTTTCTGCCTGTTTGCATGTTTGTTCGAGGCTGGAGGCCAGATGTTTGGGGTTAATTTCAACTAATTTTTGTCATTATTTGGTGATGGGTATGTGCCCAATTTGTTGGGTCGGGACAGGCATAAAAGAAAAGGGTGCCATCTGGCATCTTGCAACACAAAATCTCAAAAAACATCATTAACTCTCAACTATTATTTTGTTATAATTTCGTAAAGCACTTGTGCAGATCATATCAAATTATATTTTTCGTTATTATATTTTATTGTAATCCACAACCTGGAAGTACTATCTAGTGAATCAAGCACGACAACACATAACGATTGATGGTTGAAAGAAGTGGTGGTAGCTGTGAGGGGTCAGAGTTCATACACGTTGGTGAAGTGAAAGAGCTGAAGACAGCTGTAGCATGCTCAAGGGGGTCACAAAGAGCGACTTGGAGAAGTGTAACCCAAACTTCATGTTTTTAGACGATACCTGTGGAAACGAGAAAGTCCAGTTTAATCTGGCTATGACAGCAACAATTGTCATAGCTAATGACAATTTAATTTGGCAATGCAGGATGTGATGACCAAGGCTGTGGCCTGCAGGTCAGTAGAGGGGCAGGAGACTTGAGGTGGAAGGCAATGTGAGATATGCGAGGTTATCCTGAGGTGATTTCGGGGCTTAGCGTCTTCGCGGCCCGGTCCTCGACCTGGCCTCTTTTTTTGTTACACACCTCCTGGAAGCAGCGCGTAGCAGCTATCCAGCTCCAAGGTACCTATTTACTGCTAGGTGAACAAGGTGAAAGAAACTCTGCCCATTTGTTTCCGCCTCCATCGGAGATTGAACCCGGATCCTCAGGACTACGATTCCAGAGCGCTGTCCACTAAGCCGTCAGTCCCCTATGCCTGACGTCCAAACGTATCTGATAGCTGCAGTCTAACCAAATCTTCCCCTTTTCCGCCTGTGGCAGCGACGATGGCAAGCCAAGCCAGTGTGGGCACCGACGTGATGAGGGTGAGTGAGGGAGACCAGACTCACCGACGAGTCTGGAGTGAGTACGGCATGGATGACCAACCGGGTGTGTGTGGTGAGGTAGTGACGAGTCTGAGTTAAGGACAAGTGGTGTGGAGACGAGTTATGGAGGGTGATCACTTAGGTCCTGATGGATAGAGGCAAGGGTAGGCAAGTAACAGAATTGGACTTGACAAAGAATTTATTATATTCTAATCTTACCAGAGAATATTTTTATATATTTAAATTAGCATCACCTTTATACTTTCACATGTGTGAAAGTAGAGACCTATTGCTACGTCTTCAGAGTATAGGGGCAGGAATATAATGAACTTTGGAATGGAAAATTTCATGGTGATAATTGATATATAGTTTGATATAGAGTTGGATCAACTTTGTAAATAAATAAATTTTGAATATAATTAGCTGAAATAGGGAATATCCCAGGGGTAACAAATAGGAAATGGTGGATGGAAGGGTGGGTGAGGGAGATGGGTGGGGACTACCAGACTACCCCCCCCCCCCACCACATCAATGGGAGGGAGGGGGGGGGAAGACAGCTGTGTGAAAATTTTAACAGTGATCGATAGCGTCAAAACTTAGAAAAAAAATAAATAATTATTATAAAAATTATTTTAATTAATAAAATTAAAATAAAATAAAATTATAATAAAAAAATCAACAATTAGAAAAAAATAGTTAAAAAAAGCCTCCCAAACAATCTGTGAAAAACAGAAGTCACTGACTCCTCCTAAACACAAGATTAATATAACAGGACAATGGGCTACCCATGGAGCGGAACTGATCACTCTTAGTCTGTCTCTTATCCTCTGGAGCGAAGGTAAGTATTTGCTAGCCACACCCCGTAGCCCTCTGGGTTGGCGAATCACCTTCCTTTCCCCATTACGTCAGGGCTCCAATTTGCGTAAAATTGTTTAATTATTTGTGTCGGTGTGGAGAGTAAGGTGTATAATGATAGGTGGAGATAGTGGTGTGCACGGTGTATAATGATAGGTGGAGACAGTGGGGTGCACGGTGTATAATGATAGGGAGACAGTGGGGTGCACGGTGTAAAATGATAGGGAGACAGTGGGGTGCACGGTGTATAATGATAGGGAGACAGTGGGGTGCACGGTGTATAATGATAGGGAGACAGTGGGGTGCACGGTGTATAATGATAGGGAGACAGTGGGGTGCACGGTGTATAATGATAGGGAGACAGTGGGGTGCACGGTGTATAATGATGGAGAGACAGTTGGATGCACGTGTATAATGATAGGGGGGAGGCCATGAGGTGCACAGTGTAGAGTGATGGGGGAAGACAATGGGGTGCACGGTGTATAATGATGAGGTGAGACAGTGCGGTGCACGGTGTATAATGATGGGTGGAGGCAGTGGGGTGCACGGTGTATAATGATGGGTGGAGGCAGTGGGGTGCACGGTGTATAATGATGGGTGGAGGCAGTGGGGTGCACGGTGTATAATGATGAGGGAGACATTATGTTACACAGTGTATAATGATGGGGGAGGCAATAGGGGTCTATAATGTATAATGATGGGGTGAGGCAGTGGAGTGCACAGTATATAATGATGGAGGAAGGCAGTGGAGAGTGTACTGCGATACAATTGCAAGGATTGGAAGGCATTTGTAAACCAGTTTGAACTCAAGGACCGAAATGTGAGTGAACCCAAGAACCACAATGTTCAGCCAGTTCTCAAACAAAATGCAAAAGTGATTCCATCCACCCACAAAACCCTCCCTGTTTATGACTGAAAATCGGTGTACACACGACTCAATTGATGACGTTAGAACACTTCTCGAGAATTGCTTCGCTGACGACTTTTGTTCGAACCACAACGCTGCAAAGGCTTCACACACGTACTATAAATACAAATAATCGTCAACAGGACTTAAACATCTAACTTATCCTATGCCTAAATATGCACAGTATGCAAATATATAACAATATTAATTTATATTTGAGAAAATTCCTATTTTGAATGAACAACATGTTAAAATTGATGAATGCGTCTTTAGGGTCTACCGCTGGATGGAATGGACCTGGTCTGAGGACGGGTTGAAATGTTTGACTCGAGGACCAAAATGTGAGTGAAAACAAGGATCAACTTTAACTTTATCAAAATTCACAATGATAAACACTCCTAGAATCGTGCATTAATTTATTCTGTAAGATAGATCGTCCGCTTGTTGGTATGTTCGAAGTTAGAGGCCACGCGCTTAGGGGCAAGACTCACTCAAACTGGCATAGGGAATGGTCTGTGGCAAGGGATAAACATAGGCTGGTCGTTATCGCCAGAAATCAGAAGGGAACAGTGTGCTATGTAAACATTCAGCCAACGACAATATTTGGCACTGCCCGGCGGCTACACACCTAAATATTTTTAAAATAAACTTTTCAAAACAATTATTTTCTTCTTGTAATAAGCACTATTATTCGCTGATCATGGTTAAGTTAACAGAAATTTCCTGCTTTCAATAATTTGCCCGAACTGGCATAAAAATAAAGACGAATCTCGCAGGGCTTCAAAGGTTTCTCAAGCCACCGCCCATTTATAGAGTAATGGGGTAATTATCCTTTCATATTACTTCACTCCACGATGCTCCTTTCACTGGTGACCACACGCATTAGACTCTTAAATATTTTTTATAAGAGAAAGACACGCGGACAGGTAGAGAGACAATAGGATACAGACACAGAGACAAAGGTAGGCAGAGATAAACACAGTAGAAAGATGGATAGATAGGTGAAAGAAAGATGAATAGATGGATGGATAGATGGGTGGATAGACAGATGGGTAGATGATAGGTGGATAAACAGATGCATATATGGATGGAAAAAGATATAATTGAATTGCCAGATTCTCAGACATGATTAATATGAATATAAAAATGATTAGGCAGGTAGAAAGATAGATGGATGGATTCATTGCTAGATAAATATATCGACTGACAGGAATCTATGTTGACAGATTGATAAATGCACAGATGGACAGATGGGAGACAGACAGGACAACGTCGGGTCTACTCAACTAGTGTACATATAAATCGACCCATTTCCAATTTAAATAAAATAAACTAGGAAGTATTTCTACAAGGCTTCGTTTGGGGAAAGGTTATGTGTGTGAGGAAAAAAGCCTCAGTCAACCCTCAGAAGGATTCTGGGATAGGTGTGGCACCTATTCCAGGGCAAGGTCGAAATTGAAAAAGGATTCGACCGTCTTTACTGTTCGCTGTCATGTATTTTTCCACCACAAGAAATATTGGATTCCTTGTCCCACCTGAGAAAGGTGGATCAGGGGACCCTCCAAGACACCAGGATGCTTTTCTTTGATTTTGGTTTTAGAGTTGTCGATATGCTGTACATTTGTCTGTATACATATGTGTGTATTTTGTATTTCTCTCTCATTGAATTTTAGCAATTCAATGAGAAGGAAATGAGGACAGAAGATGGGAATAGATAGCGTTTTATTGACTTTTGGGATATGGATAGAATAAAATTTAATTTTATTCACCTCCCCCTTGGACTGGACGGTGGAGCGACGGTCTTGCTTCCTTCAGGTCGGCGTTCAATTCCCTACCGTCTAAGTGATTGGGATGCATTCCTTTCCTTCGTTCCATCCCAAATCCTTATCCTCATATATCAAAGGCACCCCAAATGATATCAGGGAGCAGATATATTATATATATCGTTGTATTTATCAATTATTATATTTGTTTTTGTTTCGAAAAACAACACCGAAATAATTAATAGATACAATGACAATAGCAGATTAGACATCAGTGAAGCGCTGCATATCAAGATATTTAGACCAACAATCAATAACCAGCTAACACACCAACCTGTCCTCTTAAAAATAACGTTTTCATCATAGAAGCAGTATGGTGCTTCTGTAGTTACTTCGAATCTTTCCTTGGGGGGAGCCGGTCGGCCGAGCGGACACCACGCTGGATTTGTGATCCTGTGGTCCCGAGTTCAATCCCGGACGCCGGCGAGAAACAATGGGCAGAGTTTCTTTCACCCTATGCCCCTGTTACCTAGCAGTAAATAGGTACCTTGGTGTTAGTCAGCTGTCACGGGCTGCTTCCTGGGGGTGGAGGCCTGGTCGAGGACCGGGCCGCGGAGACACTAAAAAGACCCGAAATCATCTCAAGATAACCTCCTTCTGCAATAAGTTATTCCTGCAAGGTGTCTTTAGTGATAACCTTCTGTCTCCCCGAACTCAAAGCGGCAGCTAAGAGCCATCGTGAGAATAAGGAGATAAACATCAGGAGAGGTTACAAGTCGCCAATATACGTCATTCTAAAAAAAGACGAAAATCTGGCAAAAATGAACCTCATACTCTCCGACCAAACTAAATTCCAAACGGTAACGAAGAACACTACAGCCGAATTGAAAACGAAAGTAAACAGATTGATCGAAACTGTGAACGCCAAGAAATCCGGACTCCACCTGTCAAAGGTTGTTGGGGAATACAAACCTGGTTATGCCTATGGAAATGTCAAGACCCACAAGCCTGGAAACCCACTTCGACCAATCATCAGCCAGATACCCACACCCACATACAGACTGGCTAAACAATTCAACGGGTTGTTGACTCCTTACGTACCCTGTGCTTTCAGCTTGAAGTCTCCCAAGGAATTTGTTGACTTACTGCGGGGAGCAAGAGCCACAGGGATAATAGCCGCGTTGGATGTGGTCACTATTTATCAACGTACCTATGGATGAAACAATCGGGATGATAGCCAACAGAGTGTATCGTGACCCGGCTTGCACTCTTCTTGATATGACAAAGCATACTGAGGAAACATAAGAAATATAGAAAAAATTCGTGTTAGAATTATTATTCTTACTTTTTCGGTCATATTCAACATTATATATATATATATATATATATATATATATATATATATATATATATATATATATATATATATATATATATATGTGTGACGATAATCTCCTTCAAGAGATTGAGCCTGCTCTTCCCTCCACAATTACGTCGTTACAACTATATAAAACTACTATGGAAGAAATGTCCAACAACGACAACACCACCAGCAAGGTTTGCCAGAGAGCAAAACGTATGCAGCCAGGGACACCTGCTCAGACTCAAACCGCCAAACTACCTGTCTTACTGCCGGCTCCCCGCTGATTGGTCGCCGGTCTGGCTGCAACTGCACTCGCCCCCCCCCATACTACTTGATGTCTGGGGCCGCCGCGACCTCAGTCCTCAGAATATTCCGTGCTTTCCCAGTTAACACTTCTCCCTGCTAGACGTAAGCTTTAGCATACGTATACTGAGAGAGGTGATAGCTTAAAGCCAATATTCCAGCACCTTTCATATACTTGTATATTGCACTTCTTGTTATTTTGTCTTAACGTAACTTTTCATTGTGTCATTTAATTATTATTATTATTTTGATTGATTGATTTTATTATACGAATTTGTTTGTCCATTTTATTCATGTTTTATTTCTTTAACGTAATTAAAATTCCATTGTTAAAGTTTACTTGTGTTTTGTGTGTCTTCTCCTTACCTTACCACAGACGAAGTTCCAGATTTTCTATTTTTTTTTAATACTATGTGACGAGGCCATACCCCTAGCTTTGAACAGCCGAACACCAACGCGTTACCGTCACATATTATATGGGGGCCTGTCCTAGGAGCTTCACTCAGGTACTGGTGCCAAGTGGTAATTTATGGTAAGCGTATTTAACTTTGTTAACGTAGCTTTACTATTTTTCATATTCAATTTCATTTTTTATAAGGTGCGGTGTATTGTGCATTACGAGAGTAACATATAGTGAAGGTGAGACAACTTTGGATTACGTGGTGACTGTAGGCCGCAGTCATACTCTTAATTGGTCAT
Organism: Procambarus clarkii; assembly: GCF_040958095.1. Taxonomy (NCBI): domain Eukaryota; kingdom Metazoa; phylum Arthropoda; class Malacostraca; order Decapoda; family Cambaridae; genus Procambarus; species Procambarus clarkii. The sequence goes on along the minus strand of NC_091181.1, from coordinate 43,109,701 downwards.
CTCTCCCTCCGTGTTATTACTCGTGTTTACCATCTTTGTCCCTTGGATATTTCTCATTTTTGACAGATCATCATATTGGTACCCTGGTACTGTGGTCTGCCCCGGGTCAAGAGTACCCAATCTTCTGCAATCTGACTGTAGGAGGACAAAGAGGGCCATAGTTCCTCTAGCTCGAACTTTAGTTGCTGAATTGGGACCTCAGCAGCAGTTCTCGTCACCAGTTGACACCTCGCACCCCTACACGTCAGTCAGAGATGATGATACATACAACGGTAGGGAATTAGCTTACTTTTTCAGAGCAAAAAAGTTCGCTAATTCTGTAAGTATCATATTAAATTCAGTAGGAAAAACTTGCTTTATGTCCTATAGAGACTCGGCAAGGTATGCCTACATCCTTGGACTACCAATTTTACTTTTGAGGCCTTTAACGGTTTCATTTGTTTTCGAAACTCTGTTTCATTTGTTAGTAGGATTTTCTTGCCCTTATCCTCTTACATGAGTACCGGGTACAAGATTTCCTGCGCCCTTGATTTAATTTAATCATTTAACATCTTTTACTTAACTTTAATTGTTAAAGATCTCACAGGATAGGTATCAGTTGCCACGTTGTCCTGTTTCTGACATTCACTATTGAATATTCGTGTACCTTTATTTGCTAATTTCACCATGTTTCGTCTCCAAGCTTTCCGTGCAAATCCAGCAGGTGAAATAGGGACTTTAAGTCGTGCCAAGAAGACTGAATTACAAACTCTTGCACATGAGTATCAACTAGAAGTTCCCTACCAAGCCAACAAAAATGACCTACACAACCTGTTGCTGGATTACTATTTAGAGCAAGGTAAGACTCTGAAACTCATGAAACTTACTATATTGCAGAAAAAACTGATTTGGCAACGATGAAACTCAAACTAGAGCTGGCCAAGATTGAACGTGAACAACAAGAACGAGCTGCTGCCATACGAAGGGAAGAACACGAACGCGAAGCTGCTTTGAGGAGGGAAGAACAAGAACGAGAAATCACCCTCAGAGAACGCGAAGCTGCTTTGAGGAGAGAAGAACACGAACGTGAGGTCGCATTACTCCGTGAACGTGAACGAGTACAGCTTGAAACACTCCAGGAGCGGGAACGCGTACAGCTTGAAACCAAACAACGCGAGTTGGAGATGCAACGCGAACATGACAAGCAACAAGCGACTCTGGCTCTAGAGTGTCGTCAACGCGAAATCGCCTTGGAAACTTCACACTTCACTCAACGCCAGCAAGCTACTGCCAATCTTCCCGTCAGTTTTAATATATCACATGCAAGTAAGTTAATGCCATCCTTTGTAGAAGAAGAAGTTGATGTGTTTTTCACCACCTTTGAAACCCTTGCTAATCAACTCAGTTGGCCTGTCGACCAATGGTCCACACTTCTCAGAGTCCATCTTACAGGTAGAGCTGCAGTCACACTCAGTACTTTGGCGTCTGAGAATGACTACCAGACTCTGAAACAAGCAGTGTTGGACGCCTACCTCCTCTCTACTGAAAGTTATAGAAGGAAATTCCGTGACCACCTGAAGGCAAGTACCACTACCTTCCTTGAGTTTGCTAACACGAAACGGAGGTATTTCATGAAACGGCTGGAAGCAGCACATGTCTTTACTTTTACAGAACTCGTCAACCTGATGCTTGTTGAAGAATTCTTGAGACGTGTGCCGCCTCCTGTCCGCCTCTACTTAGCAGATAAAGAAGAAACCGACAACCTGAAGTGTGCTAAGTCGGCTGACACTTACAGCCTCATCCACCGGCTAACACCTGATCCATCCTCCAGTAAGAAGTCGTGGTACAGTTACGAGAAAGTGAGCCCCGATCAAGCTGGTTCACAACTGTACTGCAAGTATTGTCTATGGTATGTCCATAGAGTCTACAAGTGTGGTAAGTCTCAATACAAGGGAACCACTGACCAACAAAAACCCAAACCAACTCCTCCTAAGTCCGGTAAGCCTGTGATGAATGTTGGTGTTGATGTTAAAGATCTTTCTCTTTTCAGTAACCACCTGTATACTGGAACTGTCTCTGCCAACGGTTCAAATCCGGAGGGACGTTTCAAATTGAAGATCTTGAGGGACACAGCGGCTCTACAATCGATCATCTTTAAGTCGGCTGTGCCCAACATAGTCTACACCGGGGAAACAGTCTTCATCACTGACCTCACTGCTACCACTCCATACCCTCTCGCCAGAGTCCACCTGGATTGTCCCTACGTGAACGGGGAAGTCCAAGTCGCCGTCAGGGAAAAGCCTTTTCCCATGCCTGGAGTGCAACTTCTCCTAGGCAACGACTTGGCAGAAGACCTGCAACCGACCAACCTCATCGTCATGGACAAACCCCAGGTGTGTAACTCTGTGCCAAGTAACCCTATTCTAGAGTATGTTCCAGCAGAGGTTCAAGAGAGTGATGAAGTTTCTCCTCCGGTTCTCGTGACCACCCGTGCACAAGCCGCACGTCCACAGCCAGCTGACTCTACTGCTACCGCTGTCCCTCAAGACCCTCAGAAACTACCCCCGCATCTGACCAAGTTGGAGTTCCGTAAGTTGCAGAGGGAAGATCTTACTTTAACACCATTGTTTTTCCAGGCTGAGACTCAACCCGACAGTATTCCTGGGTTCTTCCTAGAGAACGACTTGCTCTACCGCAGATATAGACCCAGTAAACTGAAGGAGGAGGACGATTGGGCCAACATCGAACAACTTGTGATTCCTACCAGCCTGCGGCCCACTATTCTACACCTGGCCCACGGAGCACTCTCCCACTACGGCTTCAACAAGACTTACCATGGAATTCGTCAAGACTACTACTGGCCAGGTATGGTAAATAACGTCAAACAGTACGTAAAACAGTGTCATACATGTCAGATGGCAGGCAAACCGAACATCTCCATTCCCAGAGCACCACTGATTCCCATACAGGTGCCTGCGGAACCTTTCCACAGACTCATAATAGACTGTGTCGGTCCTTTACCTCGGACCAGTTCAGGTAACGCCTACATCCTAACCATCCTGTGTCCTACCACCAGATTTCCCATAGCAGTTCCAGTGAAGAACATCACGGCTGCTACGGTTATAAAACATCTATTGAAGATCTTCACTCAATACGGATTTCCCAGGGAGATTCAGAGCGACTGTGGTACCAACTTCACCAGTGATCTCTTCAAAAGGACACTGGAGGAGTTCAACATCAAACAGGTATTGTCCAGCCCCTATCATCCTGCTTCACAGGGTTCTCTTGAACGTAGTCATCAGACCATCAAAGCACTCTTGAAAAAGTTTTGTAGTGAAACCTCTAAGGATTGGGATAAGCAGATTGACCTTATAATGTGTATTTACAGAAGTCTCCCCAATGAGTCCCTAGGAGTATCTCCTTATGAGATGCTCTACGGCCGTAAGTGCCGTACTCCCCTTAAGGCTTTCAAAGATTCTCTCCGAGATGCCACCTTCAGTGAGCATCAGAATGTGCCCCAGTTTCTTCAAAACCTTCAACACATTCTAGAGAGAGTCCACCGTTTTGCCCTTGATAATCTATTGAAAGCCCAGGAGAGAATGAAGACTCATTACGACCAGACCAGCAAAGTAAGAAAATTCAAGCCGGGAGACTTCGTCCTTGCATATTTCCCTATCCCAGGTTCACCTTTACAAAACAGGTTTTCAGGACCCTACTGCGTCAAAGAGTGCAGGAATAATAACAACTACGTAATAGAGACTCCAGATAGGCGGCGGAAGACCCAGCTGTGCCACGTCAACCTCCTGAAGCAATATAATGGTACTCCTCCCACTGTCCTAATTAACTATTCCACCTTCACAGAACCCTACATCCACAGTGAGACCTTCCCAGCTTCTCCTCCCGAAAGCACTGACAAGGAGTCAGCGCTTTCTAATTCCGAAATCCTTAATGATCTTCCCAAATGCTTTCAGGATAATAATCGTGCTCCTTTGCCCTATTCTAATTCCACTCTCACCTCGTCAGATAAGCCCTTCATCCTCCATGTCGACGCCAGTGGTACCGACATGGGTGGTGTCGCGATGCAGCAACGAGGTGAGGAGAATACACCTGTCGGCAACTACTGCTACAGGGAACTACGGAACAATTGGCAAGGAGCTACTCTTCCTCATCCTGAAGCTTCAGCACTTCACTCCACACCTGAAAAGTGCTCGGTCCACCATCAACACGGACCACACCACCCTACACCTCCTGCAGCACGCCCACTTCTCATCTCAACGTCTTCTACTATGGGCTTGCTAACTGCAGAAATTCAACCTGGAGACACGCTATACCAAGAGTCTGACAACATCTTAGCCCATGATCTCTCCAGAGTGTATGAAATAGAAGCAACTCCATCCATTACTCCACCACATAACGACGTACTTCTTCCAGAACCGCAGGCTTCGGGGGAGAGTTGTGACGATAATCTCCTTCAAGAGATTGAGCCTGCTCTTCCCTCCACAATTACGTCGTTACAACTATATAAAACTACTATGGAAGAAATGTCCAACAACGACAACAACACCAGCAAGGTTTGCCAGAGAGCAAAACGTATGCAGCCAGGGACACCTGCTCAGACTCAAACCGCCAAACTACCTGTCTTACTGCCGGCTCCCCGCTGATTGGTCGCCGGTCTGGCTGCAACTGCACTCGCCCCCCCCATACTACTTGATGTCTGGGGCCGCCGCGATCTCAGTCCTCAGAATATTCCGTGCTTTCCCAGTTAACACTTCTCCCTGCTAGACGTAAGCTTTAGCATACGTATACTGAGAGAGGTGATAGCTTAAAGCCAATATTCCAGCACCTCTCATACTTGAATATTGCACTTCTTGTTATTTTGTCTTAACGTCTCTTTTCATTGTGTCATTTAATTATTCTTATTATTTTGATTGATTGATTTTATTATACGAATTTGTTTGTCCATTTTATTCATGTTTGATTTATTTAACGTAATTAAAATTCCATTGTTAAAGTTTACTTGTGTTTTGTGTGTCTTCTCCTTACCTTACCACAGACGAAGTTCCAGATTTTCTATTTTTTTTTAATACTATGTGACAAGGCCATACCCCTAGCTTTGAACAGCCGAACACCAACGCGTTACCGTCACAATATATATATATATATATATATATATATATATATATATATATATATATATATATATATATATATATATAAAGTTTGTGAGGGTACCACCTCTGGTGCCAATGTGGGGACCCATAGCCTCGGAGAAGAAAATAAAAAGTATTCAGAGGAGACCTTGTGGTTTCTCACTGAACACTAATATTATCTTCTCCTACCACCCCCATTCTTTTGTATGTACACATATATATTTACTTTATTTGAACTTTGTTACAAAAATGGAGTTACATATGGGTTACAAAGATGGTTATCATAGGATGTCGAGTTCCTCCAGCTCCTCAGATGGCAGGCAGGAATCCTGGATGCAGTGCGCATTTCCCCTCTGTATCGCTACACTGAGGCGCTGGAAAAGAAAGCTTGCAGCTCTTGGGTCCCTTGTTGTTTCAATGAGCCTAGAACCCAGTTCCTTCAAAAAACTAGTAGCACTTTCACCCCAGGCGCCGCGTGTCTCAGAAGATATGGGGACAAAATTGTAGTGGTGATCCAGTTCACTATACTTACGGGATTTGGCTGCTTCCCTGTGGGTGGCAGCGCCACCTGCTTGTGCAACACTGAGGTTAATGTAGGTGTTAGCCAGGGTTGATACGCACGTGTAGTCCCATACCAACTGCTTGCCATTCTTCCAGGGGTTCACTGTGATACCATCCGGGCGACCAATAAGAGCATCAGAGTTACGGGGCGTTAGGTAACGGGGCTCTCTTTCAGCTGGGCATCCAGCTGTGGTGAGGCTCCTCTTGATGATGTCGTTAACTTCACTGTGCCTCGAGTGCCATCCCCCTGTGCTTTGGCAGAGTAGGCCATGGTGGCCGTACCTGTCAGCCACCACCTCGCCGCAAATACACCTATATCTGGTGTGGATTGGGGCAGCAAGGCGGAGGGCTACAGCAATTCGGAGGGCGTGTGGTATGAGACGCGTGCCAGTTGCCGACATTGGGGTTGCTAACAGGAAATCCCCTGCATGTGGTGCTGCTACTGCTGTGAGGCGAGCAATGTCGTGTTGTGTTGTTGCAGCACCCAGGCACTCTGCAGCAACTTGGTCTACAATTATATATTGTGACGGTAACGCGTTGGTGTTCGGCTGTTTAAGGCTAGGGGTATGGCCTCGTCACATAGTTATAAAAAAAAATAGAAAAAACTGGAACTTCGTCTGTGGTAAGGTAAGGAGAAGACACACAAAACACAAGTAAACTTTAACAATGAAATTTTAATTACGTTAAATAAATCAAAACATGAATAAAATGCACAAACAAATTCTTATAATAAAATCAATCAAAATAATAAGAATACTTAAATGACACAATGAAAAGTTACGTTAAGACAAAATAACAAGAAGTGCAATATACAAGTAAATGGGAGGTGCTGGAATATTGGCTTAAGCTACCACTTCCCTCAGTACACGCTAGCGTCTAGCCGGGAGGAGTGGTAACAACGAGAGCACTGAACATTCTGAGGTAGGAGGTTGGGGCGACCCCAGACATCAAGTAGTATGGGGGGGCGAGTGCAGGTGCAGCCAGACCGGCGACCAATCAGCGGAGCCGGTAGCGATCAACATGTAGTTTGGTGGTTTGAGTCCGAACAGGTGGCTGGCTGCATATGTTTTGCTCACCCTGGCAAGCCTTGCTGGTGTTGTTGTTGTTGTTGGACATGTCTTCCATAGTCGTTTTATATAATTTCAACGACGTGTTTGTGGAGGGAAGAGCAGGCTCAATCTCTTGAAGGAGATTATTGTCACAATATATATATATATATATATATATATATATATATATATATATATATATATATATATATATATATATATATATATATATATATATATATATATATTAGTATATTTTGGTAGCAGTCTTTCCTGTAGACATATATTATTAAATATGATCGAAAAAGTAAGATTAATAATTCTAACACGAATTTTCTCTATCTTTCGTACATTTCTTTTCACTGTTGGTGGTCATTTCTTTTCACTGTTGGTGGTAATTCAAAAATCAATTCTCCAAAATTCATTTTTATTTCTAGTCTGACGCGACACTTGAGCGCGTTTCATAAAACTTATTACATTTTCAAAGACTTTAGTTTACACATACACAACTGAATAGAACTTACACATCTCCGATTTGTTTATATCTACATTTGAGTGAGGTGGATGGGGTGAGGTGGCATTAATAGGGTATTAATTTCATCAACACAAGACAGAACACGAAATAATGGGTATTGAATGGAAGTGATTGTAGAAAGCCTATTGGTCCATATTTCTTGATGCTTCTATATTGGAGCGGAGTCTTGAGGTGGGTAGAATATAATTGTGTATTAATTGGCTGTTGATTGCTGGTGTTGACTTTTTAATGTGTAGTGCCTCGCAAACGTCAAGCCGCCTGCTATCGCTGTATCTATCGATGATTTCTGTGTTGTTTACTAGGATTTCTCTGGCGATGGTTTGGTTGTGGGAAGAGATTATATGTTCCTTAATGGAGCCCTGTTGCTTATGCAACAGGGTTCCATTAAGGAACCCTTACACTGTCCATCATCATTCTGATTGTTTCGTCCACAGTTACGTTGGTAAACAGCGACTCTACATCCAGAGAGGTTCTTATCCTTATGGCCCGTGCTCCCCGCAGTAAGTCAACGATATCCTTTGGAAACTTCCAAAGGAAGTCAGACACGAAATTAATTCGTGTGCGAGACACTGTTATGACCTAGTAATTGAGGCTAGTCCATAACTAGCCAATAACTAAGTACCAAAGAACTAAGGTATATCAATTGTCAGGATTAATGCTCCATAGATACTTAATGCTAATTATTGTTGCGTATATCTTTGTACATAGTTCATTCTTAATCATAGATTGCATGTGTATTAATATCCTTGTGCTAATTTATGAGTACATAAACACAGGAGTGAGATTTGTGTTCGTAGGTGTGTACACATGTGTCGCAGTGTTGCAGGTGGTTGCTGTCATCGCCTTATTATGAAGACTATACACAAGCTTGTATACACATGCCTGTATACTCAAGCCTGTATACTCAAGTCTGAATACTCAAGCCTGCACACTCAAGCCTGTATCCATGCCTGTATCCACATACCTGTATACTCAAGCCAGTATATACAAGCCTGTATACACATGCCTGTATACTCAAGCCTGTATACACAAGCTTGTATACACAAGCTTGTATACACAGGCCTGTATACACAAGCTTGTATACACAGGCCTGTATACACAAGACAGTATACACCAGCATAACAACTCATGTGTGTTATTGTGTCAGTGGTAGTGACCCTATACGCCTGTTCTAGACCAGTTGTAAACATTTATTTACAACTGGTCTTAACTTCTTAACTGTAACTTCATTGATAGTTAATAATGCTTTTATTATAAACTGTATGATGTGTCTTAACCTGTAATGTAATGTTGGTAAATAGTAGATAGTAAATAGTAAGTAAATAGTAGATAATAAATAGTAGATGGTAAATAAATAGTAGATAGTAAATAATAAATAGTAGAAAATAAATAGAAAATAGTAGATAGTAAATAGTAAGTAAATAGTTGGTAAATAGTAAATCCATGTGGTTTAAATTTTCCTAAAATCTTAGCAGCGATGGCTATCATCCAGTGTTTCTTCTCAATTATTACAGTGTTCGTATTCCTTTACTACTGTGCATCTTCACTACACTATTGAACAGTATTGAACCTACTGTTCCGTAGTAAATTCATGCTGTTATCAGTTAACTTTGCCTTACCAACACTAACCATAAATTAAGTTAATGTATTTGGAATGTAGATCTGCTGCTAACCTTAAACATAATTCTCACTCAATATCTTTTCCTATATGCTAAGATATATTGCCTGTATTATCAGTGGTGCAGTATTCCTGGAGTGAATAATAGTTGAGCTGTTCAAATAATTGTATTAAGAGGAATGGTGTAAAGTTAATATTATCCATACTGTTTTTATCTGTACAGTTATCACCTCTCCAAGCTAGGATATCTGCAAGCAAGTATATTTTCAAGCTAGTATATCTGCAAGCTAGTATATATCTCCTAGCTAGAGTATCTCCAAGCTAGTTTATCTGCAACCTAGTATATATCTCCTAGCTAGAGTATCACCAAGCTAGTATATCTGCAACCTAGTATATCTCTCCTAGCTAGAGTATCTCCAAGCTAGTATATATCTCTTAGCTAGAGTATCACCAAGCTAGTATATCTGCAACCTAGTATATCTCTCCTAGCTAGAGTATCTCCAAGCTAGTATATATCTCCTAGCTAGAGTATCACCAAGCTAGTATATTTGCAACCTAGTATATCTCTCCTAGCTAGAGTATCTCCAAGCTAGGATACCCCCGGTCGGGCTAGTTGGGACCTGGATGGACTATGGTTTGGCTGTGTCTGAACTCAGTTCTTCAACATCAGTTATATTTATTTACAGCTTAAATCTAATGGGAAATTAATGATTTCTTAAGTTATGAGTATAAAGAGATACAGCGTTAAAAGCTTCTCGTTGGATACTGAATCATTTGTCAGTGATGCTTTAATTACAGGTTACTTGTAGCTACTGTATACTGAATACTAAGTGATAATTAGTGTATGTAAGCCTCATTGTATGTGGATGTTCTATTTGTTTGTATATTTGTAATCTGCTTTATAGCGGTAAACATTAGGGAGTTAATCTTCATCAGTACCTAGAATTACTTATGTCTAGGGTGTCAAGAACACGCTAAACTGGGATCAACATTGTGAGAAACCCAGGAAGAGTGACCAGCCATAACACCAGAGTACAGAAGAGAGAGTTTAACAGGTCAGGTCAACACTGGCTGAGGATGGCCAGGGTAAGAGACATTACTGCGCAAGGTGAGAGACTTCACCACTCTGTGTAGCACACACCAATGTTAACGAGGTTATCTCCACCGGTGCCCGAATCACAATGGATGAAATTTACGCTCACATGCTGAATATTCTGACAATATATGCGAGAACATACTGAAAATTCAGATAATTTGTGCATGTGCATGCTGAAAATTCTCCCATTATTTTTCTGGGTCATTATTTGACAGCTAAAACCAATTTTTTTTTTTTAAACTCTAGGTGACGAAGTGGAGGGAGAGGGAGAGGAAGGGAGAGAGAGAAAGAGGGAGGGA